>NC_084945.1:3359073-3367697 GCF_949316205.1 Platichthys flesus | reverse complement strand
TTGTCACGTTTGAGGAGCCAGTGTTGTCGTCGTATATGTGCGTGTGTGTCAGGAAAGTCAATATCTGACACTGTGACACTCCACACGGACGATTAATGTGCCATTTATCCCCCCCCCCCCCCCAACAGGCGCCTGCCCCCCTGAACAAGCGTTCCCTCAGCCGCCTGCTTGATCGACTCCTCAAAGATCACGCACATTTCTTTGTATACACATTTTTTCCGCGGCGTCTGCGTGTGTTTCCATTTAACGCAGAGACAACAATGCAATTACCGTAAAAAAAAAAAAGAAAAAAAAAAAGCCTTTCCCCGATCCGCAGACACAATGAAGAATAACAATACAGACTCGGCAATTACAGGAGCTAATGGGCAATCATGTTAACGTGGTGAAATATGAGCAGTCGCCTCCGCGCGGCGTGAACGCTAACGCCGGTTTAGCATTCGAGCGGCGGGAGCCCGGCGAGCGGCGGGATGGAGCTGAAGGAGGTGAAGGAGGCGCGAGGCGAGGAGGAGCGGAGACGCAGGGAGGATTTATCTCTCCCGGCAGATGAGGAGAGCGCTCCTCGGGCTTCCAGTCGGCAGCCAGGACAGTTTACAAGCTGCAGGAGAGATTGATTGTCCACGGATCCCCGTCCCTGAGTGGCTGCCAACTCCGAGCTAATTAAAGAACACTTCCACTCCGCAGAAACCAAGCACCCCCCCCCCCCCTTGAGAGAACATGCTGCCTTTAACCCCAGAGAGGCGGTGGTCTAGTGGTAGAAACTTGGACTATGGGCAGAAAAGGTCTCTGGTTCGTCTCTGGTTCGACTCCACGGAGAGACAACAACAGACGAACCTGGATTGATCTGTCCAAAAATCCAAGAGTCTCCCTACCCTGTCTTGTGCCCCTGAGCAAGGCACCTTACTCCCCCAACATCTGCTCCCCGAGCGCCGTACATGGTCGCTCACTGCTCTGTGTGTCCTGCACCAGATGGGTCAGAAGCAGAAGTTAAATTTCCCTACCTGCATGAGTGTGCCTTTGCATGTCTGTGCATGTGTGTGGGACTAATAAATGGATCTTAATCTTAATCTTTACAGAGAGAGAGAAAAACTCCAGCTTCGCCAAAACAGGTGTCACTGAATCGCAGGTTGAGAAACAGCTTCACGTCCACACAGATGAACGAGGACATGAAATGAGCAGCAGGTTGTAAGACGTCGGTGGAAAAGGTTTGATCAGATTCTGTGTGTTCAGCTCGGAGAGGAAACAGGATCCTCTTCATCAGGATATACTTATAACAGAGATAATATTAACAAGAAGCTGAATGGCTGCAATCACTCGCTCTTGTTCGGCCGCACACTGACTCTCTGAATCTTTTCAAAAGACGGACAGAGTCTGTGCGTCGGAGCCACGAGGGCAGCGGCTGATTGGAGGTCTGCGTCTTCCGGCACATTTAGGAATCGCTGCACACAGAGAACGTAAGGAATGATCTGCTCATTCATCCATTCATCCGTCTTATCTCGTTTTAACCTCCTCAATGAAGCAGGAAAATCTCGACTCAAGTCTGATCTGATATCTGGTAAACGATCGTCACACGTTACTCTCACTCAGAATGTTTACTTTCCTGTTTTTACGACGTGATTATTGATTTTCCCTGAAGCGATTCAATCAAATGGTAATTTGCTACGGGATCAAAAATAAGATTTCCCACTGGATCTATGTCCTCTGGCAGATTTACATTTATGAGCATTTAAGCAGCAGCAGCCGGAGAACATTTAGGAACTTCCGTCTACCATTTTGTTTTGTTTTTGTTTTTTTTTTGGGGGGGGGGGGGGGGGGTCCTGAATACACTACTGTTGAAGGGGTGTTTGAAGGGCTACATGGCCACTACCCCTCCATCACATAGAGAAAGGAGGCAGGGACAAGTGGTGAACTGGTGAACTGGGCAATAATCTTAAAGTCACAGAGCGAATTGGAAATCTCCCAAATATTGAATCGTCAATCATGTTTGATAGTAACGATTGACTTTGAGAGTGAGTGAAAGGAAAAGTCCAGAGTTAGTCCAGAACCAATAGTTTCAGGAATTCTCCAGAGTTTTATGAACAAGGCAGCGCAGTGACACATTCCTCCAAATACACAAATCATCAGAGTGAATTCATCTGGAGATCTTAACACGTCCTTATCTAAACAACCTTCCCTCCTAGTACATGTGTTGAGGTGAGAATTCAGAGTGTGTCCTTCCTGTGTGTGTGTGTGTGTGTGTGTGACAGTTGTGTAGTAGACCCTGATGATTCACGTACCGGTGCAGGAGTACTCGTCCACTCGGATGAAGCCTGGCAGACAGTCACAGCGATGGCCGCCGGGCAGGTTCACACACACCGTGTTGGACTGGCAGTAATGCATCTGCGTCGCACACTCATCGATATCTGAGGAGCAGCAGAGCAGAGACAACGGGTCAGTGACTCGGTGACTCTTCAGCACAGACACACGGGCGACTGACGGAGCAGGAGGACGAGGCTCATTGAACCCACTCTACACTGACGCTCTGTTCACATCACAACAGCAGGGCTCTGATCATGTTAACAGAGACTTTACACATTTGTGAATATGCACTACACAAATCAAATTGGATTTATTGATTGATTGATTGGACAGAGAATTCCTGGATTCAACATACTGAGCATTGGGTCACATCCC
Organism: Platichthys flesus; assembly: GCF_949316205.1. Taxonomy (NCBI): domain Eukaryota; kingdom Metazoa; phylum Chordata; class Actinopteri; order Pleuronectiformes; family Pleuronectidae; genus Platichthys; species Platichthys flesus. Next base: position 3,365,027 of record NC_084945.1, on the reverse strand, counting down.
AACCCTCCACAACATTTCATGGGAATCAGAGTTTTGGAGTAAACCTGGTGACAGACAGACAAACAAAGGCTAATAGTAAATAGTCTCTTCTTGATAACTACCACTGGTGTTATACAAACAACAACCTCATCCTTGGAGGTATTTATAGATGTCCATCCAAAAATGTGTTCCCCAAAACATGAAATCAATCCCACGAGCAAAAAAGCAAAACTTTAACCACAACAAATACAACACACATAAGAAAAGCAATAAAAAGAAACAATATACTGTATATTTACTCACTATTTACTTCTTATTTACTCCCTTTTTCTAATATTTATACAAATTAACATTTATTTAGACATAAACATATCCACCTAAAATATATAATAGATAAAAGATATAAAAAGTGAATTAATGTCTTCCTAATGTAGCTTGAAAGAAGTTCTATATGAGCATTAACACAATGAGCTGAGGGAGGCGTTAGCCGGATGGGATCAGAAACACACATGGGAGGTGTTACGCAGGAGAGCCTGGATCTCTGAGTTTGTGTGTGTGGGTCTGTGTGTGTCTGTGTGTGTGTCATGTTTATGTGGATGAGACCAGCAGAGAGCCGGCTCCCTGAGGCTAACAGGCCTTTCCACCACATGAGGGACCGGGCACGCTGCACTTAACGGAGTGAGAGGATGAGCAGAGCGTTTCCATCTCCTCTCCTCGGATAAATCCAGTCCAGCTTTGAGGTTCTCAGCTCTCACACTCCCCCCCCCCCCCCCCCCCTTACAGCAGAATGAATCTGTATGAAGTGTGTAATTGACTTACACATGCAACACCCAGAGGTAGTTTCTTTCCTTTGCAAATTTCATCCTCGGCGAGTGTACAGTAGGAGCGTTGAATTGCACAATCAAAGAGCGATGGATTGTGTGTTCAGACGCACAAAGCCTCGCCGGCCTTCAGCAGAGCAGCCATTGATCTGCTACATCAAAAACACACACAAGTGACTTAACACAGAGCTTCAGGGCTGGAAACAGAATCTAACATTCATCTGGTCCCCGAAGCAGCACTACCACACCCGAGAGCTGCTCATGTGATTATTAAGAAAAAAAAAATAATTCAAAGTGGAGAGAACTCAACATCCTCCGTCAGCTCGGGTTTACCACAGCTGGGAAAAGCATCTGCTGTCAAGGCTGCAGGCGTGACGAGGGGAGGTGATCTCTGCTGGTCACAAGGTCCTGCAACGCCCTGTAAGTGTGTGTCTGGAAGTAAGTGTGTGTGTGTGTGTGGTGTGTGTGTGTGTGTGTGTGTGTGTGTGTTTATGTGTTCGCCCTCTGCAGCCTCCTCTGGGACGGTCGTAGCACGTGAGGTCTGCTGACAGAACTGGAACTGTCATTTTGCACAGGGGGGAATATATTTTTCTGGATTTGTGTGCGTCTCTTCCTCCCTCCTTCCATCCTTCCCTCCTTCCTTTCCTCCTTTCTCCCGCCCCCCCGACACTCCCCTCCGAGTTCACTCTCTTCGTGTCTCTGTTGCTTTATTCATGCTGTGATGTAGGTCAGGGCTGCTGGTGGTGGGTAGGTGGGGATCAGCTAAAAATAAGGTTGGATAGGACTCTCTCTGCACTTGTGTGTGTGTGTGTGTGTGTGTGTGTGTGTGTGTGTGTGTGTGTGTGTGTACGTGTGTGTTTGCCCTGGCTCATCCCTTTGTGCGTATTTGTGTGTTTGGGAGAGAGAGACTGTGCATTCGGATGTTTTGGATGCTGTGAGGCAGAAGGAGAGAAGAGTCTTCATATTATTTTCATGTGTGCGTGTGTGTGTGTGTGTGTGTGTGTGTGTGTGTGTGTGTGTGTGTGCATGCACGTGTACCTATATCTGCATCATGTTCTATATTGAGCAGAGATTTAGGGAAATAGCTTCTTCTACAAATGCCTCTTTTCTAGACTCTAATCAACCCAGATTTTGTGTGTGTGTGTGTGTGTGTGCGTGACTTTGTGTGACGGCCTTGTTGTGTTTATTTGTCTGCGTGTTATAAACTTGTGTTAACGTAATGTACTGTTTATATTGGATGTACAGTATGTGACCATATTGCCCCTGTCTGTCACATGCAGGCTAAAAAGCTTTTCCAAATGTCCATATCGATCTTTACCGGGAGGAGCAGATGCACTTTCAAGTTAAGATCATGGATATAACTTTTGTTTCTTTCATGTGCATATAAAAAACAAGACAGAACTGTGAGGTGGTTTTAGATCAACTGTCCACAGCGCAGTGTATTTTCCACAACATTAGTTAAACAGTGGTCGGTCCATCCAGAGCCGAGCAGGATTCCTGAAACACCAATATGCAGTAGAATCATAACTGGTACATATGTATATATATAAATGTCCAGAGGCGCAATGTGAAAACAACTGCAGATGATATTAATATGAATTCAGTCGTACAGGGACCAGCTGCTCCTCCCACTGCTCCTCCCACTGCTCCTCTCATTGCTCCTCCATGTAAATGACTTGTATCAACAACAGCCTCTAACTTCGACTGACGCTAATGTACGAGCACAACTCACTAATTCATGTGCAAGAGCTAAAACTAAAAAATGCTTCTTCTTTCCAAACGTCATCACCCTCCGGACGCACAACTCGTCTCCTTCGCACGCACACAAACACCTACAATCTGCACCCCCCCCCCCCCACACACACACACACACACACACTTCTCTGACCTCTCTCTCACTCTCATTCTATTTTTATAGAAACCAAAAAGTTAATCTCACCCGGCGATCACACACCAAGAGGATAATTGAGGTGGAGCGTTACTTTTAGCAGCTTACACACACACACACACACACACACACACACACACACACAAGCACACACACACTCACAAGCACGCACACACACAGCTAGAGAATAAAGATATTTTAGTAGTTTTCTCTAATGCACTTGGTGTGAACCGGCCATTTTAAAACACATTTGTACAAAGTTGCTTTTAATTCTTGATTCTGATTCATTAACCTGTATTTGTTTTTATTTATTTCATGGTGGTTATGAGGATTAGCTGTTCTATTAATTTCATCTATATTTGAAAGACACAGATGCTAAAACCAAGTGTTTCAGACAGAGGCTGAGGAGAGGAGCTGCAGCGATGGACAGTTTGAGGAATGAGATGTGTTTTCTGAACTTTAAAGCTTTTAAATATTCTTCAAGTAATAAAATAATGAACCCAAATATGAGGAGAACATGGCTCCTTTAAATGAATAATCCAAACTTGGGTAATTACAATTCAAAATCGGACTTCTGGGTTCTGGGTGTGAAATATGCAGCAAAACCAGAATGATTTAGTTTCTGAGAAGCGTTCAATAGAATAACATATTATACAGATGTGACAGTTGTGTACAGGAGAAGTAATATAACCAGTTACTTTTGCTATTGAGTAGCAATTAATAATTAACTCATTCTTAGTCAGCTAGTCTCGGCTCGAATTTCCTTGATGAAGACGGTGTACTCCTCTGCCTCCATCTTCATGAAAATTCAAACAAACAAAGTTTATTTATTTATCTCACTTTCATCCAGGAGTCTCGATCCCCCACAGGACACGTGTCAGCGAACCCCCACCTCTCTTCTGTTCTCTTTGATTTAGTGGTTCCTGTTTTTGGGATCATCCGCCTGAACTCCAGGACTTCAGCGGATCACCTCCCTGTTCTGCTTCGGTGGATCAGAAAAACTTGAGTTTGTTTGTTTGATTTGAAACAAACAGATTTTGTTCTTTGAATCCAGAGACACGTTTTCTTCTCTGTGCAGCGTGATGCAGAACCGAGCGTGTTTGAATGAAGATGAAATAAAAAACTTTCTCCTCATTACTTATTATCTCTGTGTGGACTTTGTTTTTAACACAGTCGGAGAGAGAAGATCAGAAAAGCTGACTCCTCTGAAGGAGATAACTAATCTCAGCCGGAGACTACACACCATCATAATCAAGCTTCATGTCGAGTTTTGCACAACTTGTAAAGTTAGGAGAGGACATAACCCCCCCCCCCCCCCACCATGCACCGATCCTCCAGCGCAGCAGGAACTTCAACTACTGACATGAACTTGCAAAGAGCTGTGATGTTATCCTGTAATTTGAACTGAGGGCCGAGGGATTTTCATGATGGGTCTCATTTGATCTCTGTGATGAAGACATGCACCGTGCTGCACAACACATCAAATACACAAAACTACTCCTCTCTGAAATACTGGAGCCAGTGGAGAAGGAGAACTTGCTATTGTGTTTAATTAGAGCAGCAGCACCATCTTTGTCCTTCTGGAAGACACAGACGGAGGAGGTGGAGCAGACTAGAGTCGGCTGAGGAACATGTCGCCTGCATCGCCGAGGAGAAGAGCGCTCGTCGGTCAGAGGGACTGAACGATGATGAGGGTCGCTGTCAGGAGGAGGAAGAGGCGGTTTAATCTACCCGTCACTCTGCGGCTGCCACGAGGATCTGCCATTCACAGAGCGGCACACTGGCAGAGCTTCAGACACACACGGAAGGCAGAAAGTGTGGCAGAGTCCTTCTGTCAGGCAGAGCGGAACAGTTTACCTCCATGACAGATGCTCTGCGTGTGTGTGTGTGTGTGTGTGTGTTTGTCTGTGTGTGTGCAGGATGTACACACGGGTGTACTTACTTCGAAGCTTTGGAGTACACCTGGGTGCCCACCACTCTAAATATAAAAACCATATATCAGGCAGCAGGAGGAGGCACAGTGTGAGTTTCCTTATGGTTCCACGGAATACTGCACAGCTGAGGTGTTATTAAAATCCTATAAGAAATCAGAATCCGCTTCATGGGGATAATGAGGTGTAAATCGGCGAGGAAACGCACAATGCACAACTGACGCAGGCTCTGACAGCAGACAAACAGAGCTGTGGACCAGGGGGGAGAGCGGGTCATACACCCACCAGAAGGTGGGTGGGTCAATCCCTTAGCCCCTTCCAGTCCACGTGTCCTTGAGCAAGACGACCCACGTCTTATCATTCAAGTTTTATTGGAATCTGTGCAGTTGTTTTTGTGTAATCTTGCAGATAAACACACAATCAAACCAATAAAGAAACGGAGAGGGGCGAAAAACATAACCTCCTACCTCACGAGGTGATAAAAATAGCTTAATATAATAAATCTGCAATATGAAATACGTGCAAAATGAAATTAAGAGTTACAGAGTTGTGCAAAAGTGCATCATCATTCAGGGGATAAAAGTCTCTTCTCTGAAGCTCTTTGGTTCTTTACCACTGGCTCTTTGTCCGTTTCATTTTGAAATATGTCCAAATACGATATTTACTTTTTCCAGTTTGTCTGAATTTTAAAGTTTGAGCGGCAGACGCCCGATGGACGAGGAGTGAAAAACACCTTCAAGCTTCTGAGAGTGCGTCCGACCTTGATTCAACTTTTCCTGGCTAACCGTGACCTGGACCAGTGAGAATCTCCACAGACACAATAAATACACGTTTTATTGGACAGTTTAACAACGGCGCTGCCTCTGAGGAACCTTGGGGTTCTCGTATGTGCAGATTTATCACCGCGTTCCATTGAAAATAAATATATATAAACGGAAATGTAGAAAGTAAGGTCGACCTTAGATTTGTCAGTTCATGGTATTTTTTTTATATATATATATTAGAGATTGGATAAAAGGTTAATCCTTTACGAGGGAGACTGTTAATTTGACTTTTTCAAAAAGTTCCTGTTGAGGAACTGAGTTTGTAATGTTGCTGCTCATCTGTTTCACACATATCTGGAGCACGGCCCTGTTTCTATGTGTATGAGTCCTGTACATAAGAAGGTCCCTGGTCTGCTCATCTTGAGGCTGCTGAAGTGTCCTTGAGCAGGATCCCAACCGCTGCAGATGCTGCGTCATCATTGTGTGAATGTGGGTGAATCTGTGATTTGGACATGTGGGAAGCTCTGAGAGGTCAGAAGACTAGAACATTGAAGAGAGGGATAGAGAGATA